>NW_022631062.1:7244510-7280578 GCF_010015895.1 Lontra canadensis | reverse complement strand
GCTCCTCTAGTGCGCGCTGTGAGCTGCTGTCGTGCACGCGCGCTTGCGACCCACCTTCGGGTACGCAGTCGCACTGCGCACGCGCGCTTCGACCAGTCTGAGGAAGCTCGTCTAGTGCGCGCCCTGAGCCTCGCACGCGCACGCGCGCTCCGCTTTCCCTGCCGCGTACCGCGCGCGCGGGCGACTTTTGGATGTTCAGCTCAGCCCGCGCCGCGGGCTCGGGACGCACCCACCACGGAGGGGCACAGCTTTGCCCCGCAGGCACCCCGACACACGGGGCCGCGCAGAGCCTAGTTCCCGGCCTGCGGGCAGTGCAGGACCTGAGTTTGGAAAGGGCGTGAGGAAGGACGGCGAGCCTAGAAGGGCCGGTGCATGGGGCTGTTTGGGGGTTAGGGGCCTGGAAAGGTGCTCAGGATGGCATCTGCGCCAGCCGCCCGGTCACCGGGAGCCCAGGTGGCCCGGGTATGCAATCCGAGGCGGCTGTCCCGGGACCCTCGCGGGTTTCCTTTTCAGTTTCGCGCGCCCGCCGCCCCGCGGGCCCAGGCGCATGCGCAGGGGCGAGCGGGTCTGAGGCTCTGCAGCCCCGCGCCTGCTGGTCCCCGGCCGTCCGGGGCTGCCGCGTTCTCCCTAAGCGCCCCTTCCCCCAGGTAGATCGGGTAGGAAAGGGCCTGAACCGAATTATTAACGTGCCCTGCCGCCTCATCTGCGTTCCTCGCTCTCAGTTCCTTGTTTTTTTTTTGGGGGGGGGGGTTCCCTTTTACACTCTTGCTGAATGCAAGCTGTAAAGATTTTTTTTTCTTTTGGGACACTCCCCAAAACCACCTCTTTGACCCTGTTTCTGTTTACTGTCGGTTGACGTCGCGTGTGCATGTTTATGCATCACCTCTTTAAAGAAGCAGATGCCAGAAAGTTCCAGACACTTTAAAACGTGAGGGTGCTACTGCTGGGACGCGGGAGGAACTGCCTTGGACGCGGCCAGCGGAACGTTTGTGCCTCAGTTTCCTCGTGTGTTAAGTGTGGGCGTCAGAGGAGACAACGCAGGTCAGGCTCTGAGTATCGCCTGATACATCCGTGGTCCATGCGTGTCTTTCCAGAGCTCTTGCTAGGAGAGAGTCTAAGCGTGATTTCTTTTAGGGGACGAGGGACCTCAGTCAGAGAAGGTAGTTCATCAGCAGAGTAGTGAGGCGACTGTGACCCCAGTATGCTAGAACTGCTGCGACAAAATTCCACAGACTGGGTGGCTCCAACCTCCTGTGTGTTCTGGAACAGGTGTGGAAAAGCCAGAAGTTGGGGAACAAGGTGCCAGCAGCAAGGTGAATGCCTCCCGAGGGCTGGGAGCACTGGATTGCGTCCAGACCTCTCTCCGTGCCTGTTGCACGACCTTCTTATCTCCTTCTAGCATCTGCTCTCTCTGTGGTTCTATTTCTTCATCCCAGTTTCTCCTCTTTGTGATAACCCCAGTTATCCCAACCCCCGCCCTATCCTGATGACCACCTTTTAATCTGATTCCCTGACTGAAGACTCTGTCTTCCAATAAAGTCACCCCAGCTCCCTCCCTGCTGGGACTCCAACTTTTTGTTTGTTTTGATGCCTGAGGTCATCTGTCCTGTGCTCCCCGGTTGGGTCTGTAGAGTTCTCCTTCCCAGATTTTCTACTGTCTCTAGAAACCCTTGGGGGAATGCATGTTTTTCTCTCCCACTCTAACATCACAGCTCTGTTGATTCCTTAGATAAGAGGAGAGAAAGCCTCCAGGGCCAGAACTAAGCATTCAGAGCTGCAGGGGGTAACCTGGAAGCTGTCTCTGGTGGGTCCCTAAGTCAGGCAGGGATAGTTGGTTCCTTAGAAGGAGTTTCAGGATTTCTGCAGATTCGCTGCAAAAATAAGCCAGCTTACAAATGCAGGTGACGAAGGTTACACAACCGGAGGATAGAGACATCTGGAGTGTCTTCCTTGCCCTGTTCCAGCCATTGTGGCTCTGGGCACGGCTCTTGGCAGAGAATCCAGCTTATTCACTTAGAGGAACACAGGTACCAGCCTGGAATTTCCCTCCAGTTCCCCGAACCTGGCAAAAACCTCACGGGAATTGCGGAAGAGATGCACTGGGCAGTTTTGTGTACTTGTGCTCTCCACAGAGGTGAAAACGGGCTCCAAATCATTTTTTTTTTTAAAGTCTTGTTTTCTATAGTCTTGTTTATTTGTCAGAGAGACAGAGACAGCGAGAGAGATAGCGTGCACACAAGCAGGCAGAGAGGCAGGCAGAGGCAGAGGGGGAAGCAGGCTCCCCACTGAGCAAGGAGCCCGATGCCGGACTCGATCCCAGGAACCTGAGATCATGACTCCAGCCGAAGGCAGCGGCTGATCTGACTGAGCCACCCAGGCGTCCCTGATGTCTATACTCTTGAGAAACACCTCTTGCGAAGGATGGGAGATGCCTCTTTAAAAACACAAAAGCAAACCAAACTGTGAGAACCATCATGCTTTTCTGTGTCATAATCTAGATTAGGGGAAAAAAAAAAAACTGAAAATGTACTCACAGTTAAAGTGGTTTCTGTGCAGGTAACTAGAGGCACTTTAACTTGTTAATCCTTTTAACAGTCTGAGTGTCTGTGGAGAGGGAGGATGGATTTCCTTGCACGGATTACAATTTATTTTTGCAAAATTGTGTTTTCCCCGTGGATGATGGCTCACTTTTCCTGACAACTTTATTTATTTTTTACGATTTTATTTATTTGGCAGAGAGAGAGAAGGTGTGCATACAAGTAGGGGGAGCAGGAGAGGGTGAAGCAGGCTCTCCGCTGAGCAGGGAGCCTGATGCGGGGCTCAGTTGCGTGACCCTTGCTCCATGACCTGAGCCAAAGGGGGTTGCTTAACCGACTGAGCCTCCCAGTTGTCCCTCTTGATGACTTTCGGTAAACTGTGATACCGTGGTATCAGAAATTCATTCAGAATGGATTGCGCACATTTTAAAGAAGGATCCATTCCCACACAATGAATAAACTCCAACGTGCCATTCATCGTCCGACGAAAGGATGTGTATGCCCGAGCCATTCTTTATCTTGTTGGGTTGGTTCTTCCGTCCCTGCGTTTGCTTTCTGTGTTGTATCTGGAAGGCTGCTTGTTGCCCAAGCCATCTTCGGGAGCACACCTAGCTCTGCGGTTCAGCGTGAGCAGCCCTCATTTCCTTCCCTCGCTCCGACCTGGCGCCCGGAGCACGAGGCTGATGTATGGTGCCCTTCCTGCAGGCTGCCCATGTGGACCCCTGTAGCAGCTGGTGGCCAGGCTGGGTCTCTAAGGAATGTGTGCAGGCAAGCCCCGAGGGACACTTGAGGTCGCTTGTGGCAGAAGTAGTTAGGCTTCGTGGGTAGTTTGGAGAGCCTGCTGGGCTCTGCCAACGGCAGGGGCTGCTTGCTTGCATGGGTCAACATTCCTCTAGCAGGAGAACCTGCAGGGGGGCGGCTTCAGACATAATGGTGGCGAGGCAGAGGGTGTGCATTAAGAATGTGTATCTTTTCATGTGTGCACGTGCATGCATGTATATAGATACATTGTTACATCTCACATGCATACATGTATGTAGATACATTGTTACATCTCATACCTGGGCTTTAGGTTCATGTTCTTTTTGGACATGCACGTAGACCTCAAGTAAAAAGATGGTGGCTCATTGCCAACCCGAAAATGACGGGGGTTCAGAGATCTTATGGGCTGGTGAGCACTGGAAGGTGCCTGGAGAGTGTTGCCCGAAAGCATCACCCTTTTTCACTGTCCCTCGCCCTCTGCATCTGTTTCACGTGGACGTTACTCCCTATCCTTTGTCATGTCCAGTGAACAGGAAATCAGCTCTTTCTCTGAGCTCCACGAGACACTCCAGCAAAGTAATGGAACCCTACAGGGGGTGGTGGGAACCTCCGATCTGTAGTAGCTCGGTCAGGAGCACAGGTGACGAGCTGAACTTGTGGTTGGCATCTGGTGGTGGGAGAAGGTGACTTGTAGACTGAGCCTGGCACCTGGGGCTCTGACACAGCTTCAGGTACAAGGGTCAGGACTGACTTGAATTGCAGAACACTCGGGCTGGAGTAGGAACATTGCTTTGTGCTGTGGGAAAATCCACACATACGAACTGGTGTCAGAGTCATGCTCCCGAATGCCTTACCTCCACGTCCCATCCCAATGGGGATGAGGGCTCTGCCCTGTGAGTTTTCGCAGGGAGAGGGGCATTCAGTCCATTTTAGAGGGTAACTTTGTCTTTCGCCATTGAGTTATTTTCAGGTTCCATAACACACACCCTTAGTTCCTTGTCCCCTGCGTGCTATGACCAGGTCATCCTAGCATGCCTGGATGGAACCAGTTTCACTCTGAAAGCCTTCCATCCCCACGTACCCTTCAGCCACAGGCTCAAGAGGACACTCGGCCGGCCTTCCCTTGGCTGCCCCAGTGTGAGGTACAGGAAGTTTATGGGTCAGGACTGAGCCGACAGTCTCAGCAAGGTAGCGAAGTGGTGATAGGATTCATCTGTCCTGGACCTTAAAGCAAGGGGAGGGTGTGGTTGGGGACTGATGAGTGACATACATGTCACAGTCAGTGATCATGCAGACATTCCTCTGTGGACGGGAAGGGCAGGTTATGCTACAGACCTCCATACCTCAGTGTCCACGTGGGTCGGCCTTCCCTCCAACGTGGGCATACGCATGATGCCTCACAGCGGAACAGCATACCGTTCACGGAGACTGCAGATGACGCCATGGGCCTCGGCATGTGGGTCGAGATAGAAAAGGGAAGCGCAGAGGTCACCCACCCGCACACCTCTAGTCCAGGGTCTTCCCTCCACACTGTTCATCATTTGGGCAAGAACACGGACATGGACTGGATTTGTTTCCCAAAATTCATGTATTGGAAGCCCCAACCCCCAGAACCTGAGAACGTGGCTACGTTTGGAGATGGGGTCTTTATAGAGGTAATAAAATGAATAATAAGGAATGGGCCCTGACCCAATCCGATGGGTATCCTTGTAAAAAGAGATTAGGACACAGACACACGGGACAACCACGTGATGACACAGGGAAGAGATGGTCTCTGTATGCTCAAGACAGAGGAGGCCTTAGGAGAAACCATTTTTACCCACACCTGGATCTTGAACTTCTAGCCTGTGGTAATTTGTTTTGGTGGCCGTAGCAGACTAACACAATAATGCTGTGTGGTGGGGGCCATCCGGGGCAATGTGGGATGTTTAACTGTATCCCTAGTCTCTACCTGGTAGAGGGCAGTAGCACCTTCTATGATGGGAATATGTATTTATATGTCTACCTTGCCATCCACCCACCCGTCCATCCATCCATCCATCCATCCATCCATCCATCCACATATCCATACATACATCCACCTGTCCACCCATCTATCCATCCAAACATCCATCTGTCCATCAGTCTACCCGTCCGTCCATCCATCCATCCATCCATCCGTCCCTCCATCCGTCCCTCCATCTACCCTTCCACCCGTCCATTCACACATCCATCCACCCATCCATCTATCCATCTACACATCTATCCATCCACCCATCCGTCCACCCATCTACCCGTCCATCCATCCATCCGTCCGTCCATCCATTCATCCATCCATCCATACATCTGTCCATCCACCCGTCCACCCATCCATCTGTCCATCCACACAACCAGCCATTCATCCATCCATCCATCCACACATCCAACCATCCATCCACCTACCCACCCACCCATCCACCCATGCACCCATGCATCCATACGTCCATCACTGCTCTGCACAGTGTGGCCTTCCATGCTTGTAGAACAGTGTCCTTCCCCTGAATATTCTCCTGAGAGACCCCAGGTGAGCGAGACCACTGTAACTTGCTGAGGCCATGCAGCTCCACGGAGAACTGGAGTCTGTTTCTCTAGTTGCAGGTGTGTTGTGCCCATGTTGCATGACCTGCCTTTCCCCGTCTTTGCCTTCACGCCTGGACCTACAGGTGGTGTGCATACATGCTGAGAGGGCAGTAGGGACCCACGCTCTCTGTGACTGGGTACAGGTGGACTGGGTCTGCTCCAGCCCTGGGTGCTTTTGAGGCCTTGACCCCTCACTCCACCCTAAGGAGATGGTGTCTGCACTGTGTTCAGGCTCATGATGGGTCTGCAAGTGGGACTTCCCCTGAGGACACTGGGCATCTGAATGGACCCTGAAGTTATCACTAACTGTGGTTCACATTGCTTCTGTTTCTTCCCGCCTGTAGCTGGTCTGGGAGGAAGGAACTTGGTAGCCCTGTGCTTGGGAGGCCTTGGAAGTATTCCCCACTCTCCCCTCATTTCCCCGCAAGGTCAGACAGCCCTGGAAAGGAACCTGGATGTACATAAACAGCCGAACTTGCTTCTCACGGCGTTTTCCCTCTAGGACGTGGTTGCTGTTTTGTGGAGAGGGTCATTATTCTTGAACTTTGCTATCAGAGTACAATCTCGAGGAGCGGCGTCCGGAGAAGCTAAGTTCGGTCCTCACTGTGATAGAGAGCGCGAGTCCACGGGGCAGCATCATGGGAGCTCTTGCCAGATACACAGAACGTCAGACCCCATGCGGACCCACCGAAGCACCCAGGTGCTCAGGTGGCCTGGGCCATGCTGGGTACTCATTCTGTTGGGATATGGGGGCATATGAAAACCTCTGCTGGTGATTGTTGTTATGTAAAAGGGTGGGAAACAAGTTCGGCCTTACCCGTATATATTATCTGCATGGACACTGGTGGGTGATCTCCACAGGGGGTGGTCATGTGTCCTGATCAGCATTTCCCATATCTTGGGGGTGATACATGGGGGTGAGGATGGCGTCCGTGCCCTCAACTGTTTCCTTTGATTTCAGGTTAATGCAAACATACGTTTTAGGGTTAAGTGTATTCACAAGTTACTTTATTTTTAAACCAACCCTCACAAGATGCATAAAGAGCTGAAAGAAACATCAATGATAAAAGCGTGATCCAGATTCAAGTGAACGACACGGAAAGGTTACTTCTGGCTTGAGCTTTATTGCATTCCCCAGTGAGGAAGAACGCATGTGGCGCTGGCATCTGAGAAGATAGCAGCCATCTGTAATTGCATGTATGGAGGGAGGAGGGATACTGGAAAACTGGGGGGATTGAAGTGCGCTGTCTAGAGTTGTCTCTCTCCCCTTCGGATCCTTTGGTGACTGGACGTGACCACGGACACCTGACGGAGGGTCCTGAGGTTCATGGTGCCCCCACTGGTAGGAGCCCTGTTTACCACCGGGATACGTGGCACCCAGCGAGGTCTCCTGCCCTCTGGCTCTCCGTCCCAGCCTCCCTCTCAGTTTCATTCTTTCCCTCCTGATATTTGAGGTCTGGCTAAATCCTCTGGCGGAGTGCCCTCCCTCCAGGACCTGTTAGGGGTAGCTGTGTCTGTGGCAGACATGCCCGGGGATGTCGGCGGCTTGCTTCCTTCCGGCTCGTCCCCCATTCACAGGAGTGGTGGCGCCCGGGGCCCGGTGTCCTGACTCTCCTCCCCGTGGGCACAGCCGGAGCCCAGCCTCAGCCCACGGAGCAGACACCTTGCACAGCGCGGCTCTGATGGAACCGTGGGTTCGTCAGAAAGGCTTCGATGCCACGTGGCAGTTTAGGCACGACGCAGGGAGCCCCGCTCAGTTCTTGGAGATGTTGATGCAGGACACGTGTGGAGAGTCCACAGGAAAGAGTGATTTGGTGTTTGTGGTTAAAGTTGGCTTTCCGTTGCATCACGACTCCAGTAAAACCCGCCAGCGCTCCAATGAGTAGGACACGCTCCCTGCTTTATCTACCATGTCAACAACCTCGCTGGGGAGGCGGTGTAATTATTCTTATGTATAAATGAGCTAATGGAGCTTGAGAGAGGTTAACTGCCTCGCCTCGGGCCACACACCTCACAAGGAGCAAGGCGGAGTGAGGCCCAGTTTGGTCTTGATTCCTCGAAAGGAACTGACAAGCAGCCCTGTCTGTTTTTATGTTTTTCTATATACTTTTTATTTTTTTTCAACGATTTTATTTATTTATTAAAGAGAGAGAAAGCACGAGCAGGGGGAGTGAGAGAGGGAGAAGCAGGATCCCTGCTGAGCAGTCGAAACCGTAACCCTAATAATATATAACTAGTGTTAGATCACTAGTTAGATCAGATACATTTATTTGTACAAAAAAAAAATAGAGAAAAAAATATTGTGGACACCACCAGCAAAA
Source organism: Lontra canadensis (assembly GCF_010015895.1). NCBI lineage: Eukaryota > Metazoa > Chordata > Mammalia > Carnivora > Mustelidae > Lontra > Lontra canadensis. The sequence continues at coordinate 7,272,360 of NW_022631062.1, read as the reverse complement.
AAATAAACAAGAATGGGGCGCCTGGGTGGCTCAGTGGGTTAAGCCTCTGCCTTCGGCTCAGGTCATGATCTCGGGGTCCTGGGATCGAGCCCCGCATCGGGTTCTCTGCTCAGCAGGGAGCCTGCTTCCTCCTCTCTCTCTGCCTGCCTCTCTGCCTCCTTGTGATCTCTGTCTGTCAAATAAATGAATAACATATTTTTAAAAATTTTTTAAAAAGAAACTTGAGAAAATATATATAAAATTTATTTACCTTCCATAAACACACACTTATGTCATATATTCTGTATAAATGATGTGTGCGTCTGTGGTTTTCAAAAACCCGTGAATACATGTCACTACTTCTCATTTCGGTAGTGTTTACCGTGTACACGTGTACACATGCATCATGTGTGTAAATAGATGTGTTGGTGTCCTTAAGAACCCTCAGAGGGAAGTTTTGTCTATATATTGTTTGTGGGTGTGTATATGTGTAATTACACAGATCCGAGAATTGTGTAATAGTTTACGCAAGTGGGTGGATCAAAGACGTACCATAAATGTGTCTGGTTCTTCTGTGGACAGACGGCCATGGGATATGTCCATCAGCGGCCACTGTATTTAACACGCAAGGGGTAACATCCGAGAAGCATGTATTTCCAGTCCGTTCTCCAGTGCCCTTCTAACTACTGGCCGGGAGTCTCAGATGCAGTCAGTTCCTGTGAGACCTTCCTCCTGGGGTGGACCACAGGGCCGTTTAGGGGAAGGTGATACACCCAGAGTTTGTTATAGGTTTAACGATACAGCTTCACACCCCAGAATGCATTACATCAAAAAGCGGGGCGTCATTCGCGCACAGTGCGCGTGAGCCGTGAGGAGGGCATGGTGATCGAAAACCATACGTGACCGAAAGCCGCTACCCCGAAACCGCTCGGAAATTTCCATCTGCCGTCTTTGTTTGGTGCCTGTCCATGTTGGTGGGGGTGCGGGGCTTTCCCCACGTGGGTTTCTTTGCTGCCCAAGAAGATTCGTTGTGATCGCCAGGGAAGGTCTCAAGATGAGAGATGGTTGAGCATTTCTAGGGTTTATGAGCGTGGTGGGTGGTTTGCTGGAGAAGAGCCAGGCTCCTCCTGGATGTACAGAGAGGTACATGACAGCTAGAGTGCTGGGTCGCTGTAGATCATGGAGTCCAGCCCCACGCCCTCTCCTCCCCACACGGCTAAGGCAAGAACCCTTTTGTGAGCGCCATGTGGCTGGCCCAGTTGCCTGATTTGCATTGAGATGTTTCTTCCTTGATTCAAGGCCCTAATGACCAAGCCTGGGTCTTCACGTTCGGTCTTGGAGAATGAGTCTTTGCTTGCTGATCCCTGAATGACTGCTTCGCACCCTAGTTCTGTGGGAGTCGAGGATTTTCCGGCAGCATTCTCGCTGTAGGGCTCTTCCTCTGTAGAGTCCGGAGTGAGAAGGCATACCCGGTTTTGGCTTGAGGGTTCCCGTGTGATGCCGCTGATGGTCAGTCCAATTCCAGGGCTGTCAGACCCCAGCTAGGTTGAGCACTGAACAACTTCCTTAAGTACCTACATGAATTCATAAAACAAACCCTCTTCTTTTCATGACCCCAAAGGAGAGTGGTTTACGTAGTTCCATCGAGTGAAATATTTTCGCTTCCATACACTAAAATCTTCCAACAACGAGGGCCTACTGAAGGGCAAGGCATCGTGCCCTGGCCTGTTGTCCCTAATCCATATGCTTCCCTGGAACACAGTGTTATGCCTTCCCCGCGGACGAGCGGGCTGGTGCTCGCAGAGCGTAAGTGCTTTTCCCAGGTCCCACAGCGAGCCAGTAGCAGACTCAGAGCTGAATTCCTATCCATCTGCCTCCAAGTCCTCCTTGCTCTTTCTAAGATTAATCATTTTGGGAGGATATTTATCATACTAAAATGCTAGGTTGAAAGCATTGGGAGAGGGGCAAAGAAATAAAGGGGGGAATCTTTGATCTAGGTAGCCTGGATCCCTGTGGGTTCGGTGGCTCTGTAGAAGGGGTGCAGAAGGCGATGGGAGGGGTTTGTGCAAGGTTTCTTTGCACTGCGTCCTGCCCACACCTCGAGGGTGCTGAGCTCCTATCTGTACCCTGGCCCAGAGAGGAGGGTGCGGTGAGACTCCTTACAAAGATCTGATTGTGCGTCTCTGGGCACCAGGGGCTGGCACCTGACAAGACTGGGCTGGGCCATGAAGGAGAAAGCCAGAAGCTCCTCTCCCCATGCAACCCTCCCGGGATTACCAAAAGGATGCTTTTGCTGGTGGGGGACACACCCGGGAGTTCAAGCGGTTTCAGAATAGCCCTAGACGTTGCATTCCCAGCGTAATGGCGTTCAGAGGCTGGAAGCATCCTGGGGCATGCTAGAATTTGGACCATGGACTTATAAAACATCTCTCCAACAGGTAGGTTTTATAGCGATCCCAAAAGACCACAGGTCACCTTGTGATGACGCCTCGGTCCTCCTCCTTGAGGATAAAATATTTCTTTAGGTTTCGATGCCCAAGCATCTGAGGTTACTGTTAAAAATATGAAATACGTTGGTACCAGTATGTTATATATTAATTATTTGAATGCCTACCAGTCGCCGGAGGCACACAAAATCATTAAAAATGAGCAGTGTTTTATTTATAGATGTGGACTAAAGAAAAGGAAGACGCAGTGTGGTTTTACCTTTGTTTCTTTTTTTCTAAATGAAATATGATGGACGATGTGAGGGGAAATACGAAACGAGAAAAACCCAGGAAGTTTGTGTTTTTCCCCCTAGGGGTGTGATTTCCGGCCGGGACCCTGGGAGCAGAGACTCCCTGCTCACGTCCTCGTCCTTGAGGTGGATGGCGGGCGTGCCTGCCTGCTTGCCGCCCACGGAGCTGCGCCGTGTCCTTGCTCACCGCCTAATCCTCGGTGTTGACAAGAAGGAATTCCTTGGGGCCCTGGGTGCAGGGTAGGTAGGCGTAATCACCTAACAGACAGGCTGACAGGGCTCGTGGGCCTCAGGCTAGCCCCAGGGCATTCAAACCGTCCCCCCAACCCACCCCCACCGCAGTCAGTCAGCCGAGTCCCCAGGCCTCAGTGCTAGAATACAGCTCGTCAGCACCCGTCGCCCCTCGCCCCCTGCCCGCTTGGGAAGTCCCGCCCCCTTCTGCACCAACACCTGCTCTGTTCTCCGTGCACACTGACGTTTCGGCGTGCACAGCGAATGCTCAGTGTAAGTCCGGTGTTTGTTGTTCTTTGGTGTTGTTTTATTTTTCCCCCCAACTGAGCACGCTGACAGGTGAGCAAAGGGTGCAGTGGAGCACTGGAAGCTGACACCCGTCCTGCGTGGACGGATAGCGACCTTGTCATCACCGTGCTCAGTTCAGGAAGCGCATGTTCCCTCTGATTTAGAAGCCAACCATGCAGGGCGTGAGCAAGGACCGAGCGGACGCATCCAATCACTTAAATAACTTTTTCATGATGGATTCGCCAATCAGCCCGGGATGACTCTGTGGCCGAGGAGGGTCCGTGGGAGCTGGCCGGGCTGTCTCATCATTATTCACACCCCTGGAGCTTTGGGCTGGGTGCTGTCCAGCAGGCCTCCTTGAAAAGCTGGGCGAGATCCCTGGAGGGAGGGTATCCTGTCTGAGTCTCCTGGCGAACACCCTGGCGGAAAGCCCCGTAGGAACTGGTGAGTTGGGTTAACTTTTTGTCGCTGCTTCTCTGCCGCTGAGATGTTGAGATAAGTGTTCAGCCCACGGCGACCGGGGAATAGTCAGTCTGGTGTTCCTGGTTCAAACGAAATCCCAGAGTTTCTTTTGCTGCCTCCTTCTGCAACAGTGGAACAGCTTGCAGGGAGAGAGGTAACTCAAGAAGTTTTATCGAGTGTCAGGTGCACGAGATTGCGTGTTCAGGGATCTCCTGGGGGAGTAATGAAAGTGTGTACCTTGCTACCTGTTGCGTGACATTTAAAAAACAAAAAAGACATAAAAACTAAAAAAAAAAAAAAAAAAAAAAAAAACCAGTAGAACCACCTACAAAAAATTCATCTGTTTTCATTGGTTCCTTTGCCCTGATACAGGGAGGTCTTTTTCGGGGGGAAGAAAGCGATTGCCAGTCTTTCTTTCCTTCTGGGTTAACGTGGTAGTTGGAAAACACACGCTGCATACAGAGAACAAGGGAGAGCCCAGAGGCAAGAAAGCCAAGAGGAAATGAGCAAATACAGAGGTGCGGTTTGTGCTATAGTTTACTTAGAAGGGAAATTGAATTAACTTTATGTATCGAAATACTAGGAACAGTGCTTCCCAGTTAGACAGAATGAACACACATTTCTGCGTCAAGCATACACCAGGAAACGTTGCTGTTATCCTAAGCTTCCGACTCATGCTTTTCCTAAGGAGTAATTCGAGGTAGAATTCATGGCAGTTCTCTTTTCTTAACTCGTTGAGATTTTTTTGAAGTATGTGGGGATGCCTGGGTGGCTCGGTCGGTTAAGCGTCTGCCTTCGGCTCAGGTCCTGATCCCCAGGGTCCTGGGATCGAGTCTCTCCTCGAGCTCCCTGCTATGGGGGGGTGGGGGAGGGAGTCCGCTTCTGCCTCTCCCTCTGCTGCACTTGCTCTCTCTCCACCAAATGAATCAATAAAACCTTGAAAACAATGATTTTTTTGGAAATATTTATTCTTCCCTTTAAGCGTACAGATTCGAGATCTGTCAGGAACCCCTGAAGCAAAACACGAGTGATCCCAGTTGGCAGATTTGTGGCTCAACAGAGCACGCTGGGGTTTCTCCCTGCAGTGTTGGACACTGGGTTGGGCCATGGAGGCTGTCTTCACAAAGGGGCAGGGTTCAGCAAGGACTGTTCTGTGGCTCAGAAATGGACCCCGCTTTGTTCTGAAAATGTGTATGGCTTCCAGGAGATAAGCATCCGGGAGACTGTGACCTTTGTCATGCACGGCATACATAATGTAGCAATCCCGAGCCTGCCAAACGGGTGGTTGGTCGGTTGGTTGGTTTGGTTGGTTTTGCAAAGAGAGATGCTCAGGCACGTGAATAATCCCTCCCAGATGAACCCTCTGTGCTATCTATCGTGCTATCTGGCTATCCTTCAAGTGAACGATCCTAGTTAATTAAGATGTCAAGTGCTTGCTTGCTTCTTATCTGGGTATCAACATTTTTTCTTTTAAGATTTATTTATTTGAGAGGGAGAGAGGGAGAAGGCGGGGAGGAACAGAAGGGCAGAGTCTCCAGCAGACTCCCCGGTGAGCCCGGAGCCCGACCCCGGGACTCCATCCCATGACCTGAGCCGAAATCGAGAGTGGGACATTCAGCCGACTGTGACCCCGGACGTCTTTCACATGTGCACGGATTCCCTTCTCTGAGCTGACCCTTGAGGACCGAGTTGGAGGGGTGATAAAAAGAATTGTCTTTGGGGTTGGTGTCACTAAAAATGGTGAAACGGCACTGAAGCCATGATTCTGTTTTATGGTCATTTACGATAGGCGCCCTGCATCTCAGCCAACATGTGACGGTACCTGACAGGTCATCTCCAAGAATTGGTGTCTGCCGTGACATTAATATTGGCCAACTGCGAAACTGCCCCGTTTTCATTTATAACGAGATTATAACCTAACAGCTGATGATGTCGCCATCTAGAAATGTAAGGGCTTTCAGAGCATGCAGAAAACAAAACAAAACGAAGATACAAGGGCTCCTTCCACTTGCCCTTAAAACCGAGCCCTGAATGTCGGGCGTTCCTTAAAGGGCTGATTAAAGGAAACACTCAAAGTTTGCAGGTACACATGCAAAGACTGTGTTCTCCAGACCACTCTCCAGGTCGACTGTTTTGTTTGTATCTTGTCCTCTCATTAAAATTCCTGCCTTGTTTGGAAATTAACCCTGTAAAACTTGGTCGCTGACTCAACAAGCCCTTACCTGGCACCCTTGGGAGTCAAGTAATGAACGATTCTGCGGTGACGAAACCCAAGACCCGTCTTCCCTCCAGGCAGACACTCCGTGAAAATAGTGCAGGTGCCAATGTCAATAATAATTAAGTGTTTATGATGATGAGGAGGAGGCGGTACAGGGCAGAGACTCACACCGGGCAAATTCACTGTAGCACCTTTGACTTTCCACTCTGACAGGAAGCACGGAGGTGAGACGGAGGGAGTTGGGGGTTCCTTGGAGCGGTTCCAGGACCGGGGCAGGTCTCGCCCGGAGATGGACGCAGGACTGGGATGTCCTCGGTGACAAGTGATTTGTTTGCCCCAGCCCTGGAAGCTTTGTTGTTGTAGGGACTGAGATGGGTTTGTAGGATGTGGACACTACTCAGTAGATGCCCCAGCACACAGCCACCTGCAAAATTGTCTGCAGACATTCCAAGTGTTGCCTGGGGAGGAGAAGCCAACCACCCCCCCCACCCCGTGTAGAGTCGCGGAGTTGGGGGCGTGGAGATAGCCTTCTCACCTCTTCTCAGCTGTTTGCCAGGGTTCCAGGAAGCTCGTTGGTGGTGCTGGAGGTTGTCCCAGCTGGTCTGACCTGGGTCACTCTTGGGCACAGGAAACAGGGTTTCCTGTGTCCCCGATTGCCCTGTGTGTGGCAAGGGAATTACAAGCTTCCACAAGGTCAGGGGGCTTAGCCCGCATCCTTTTCGGCATGGGCAGGCTTCCCCGCTGTCTGGCGTCTTGACTGTTCCTTTTTTTTTTTAATTTTTTTTTTAAAGGCTTTATTTATTTATTTGAGAGAGGCACAGCATGAGTTGGGGGGAGGGGTAGAGGGAGGAAGAGACTCCCCGTTGAACAGGGAGCCTGATGCAGGGCTTGATCCCAGGACCCTGGGATCATGACCTGAGCTAAAGTCTTAGGTTTAACCCACTGAGCCCCCCAGGCACCCCAAGACTCCTTTCCAAGTGCTCCCTTCTGCATTAGAGATCTGCAGCTCTTTGTTCATAACCAACAGAAAAAAAGGAAAGAAAAGGATTGGACAACATGATTTTGGGGTGGCTTATTTTGGGCAGCTCCGCATCGGCGGTATATAAAGCGACAAAGCTGAGCACTGTTTATTCATCCCACGGAATGCAAACAGTCACTCATTACGTTGTGTGCCTCAAACTTAACGTGTCATTTTATCAATTATAGGTCAGTACAACCGGCATAGATATCTGACGTCAATAAAACTGGAATAGAGTTGTACAGCTGTGTCAAAGTTTTACTGACTTATAGTTGACCTCCAATATCTCGTCAGTTTAGAAAATATATGTACATCTGTATATATGTATGTCTCATCAGTGTAGAAATATGTATATATATTTATATATACATGATTTGATATAGATATATACATGTGTATATATATATATACATATACATGTATATACATATATATGTATACATATATACACACATACACATATATATACACCCTTGATTTGATACATATCGTGAGGACTTGATACATATTGCAAAGTGATCACCACAGGAAGTTTCCTTAACATCCACCACCTCACAAAGTTATATAAGTATCTGTTCCTCGGAATGGTTAAGAGGTATAATAGGATGAGTACTGTTGTATAGAAAACAGCCGTGCTCCTTCAGAGTGTCAAAGACCGTCCCGGGGACAGCTCAGTTTTGCAGCAGTCTCTCCATGCTTTTCATAAATTGATTTAAAAAATTTTTTAATTACCTTCTAAAAGAACAAAAAAAAATTTTTTTTTTGAATTCTGAAACACAGTTGACCCCAGAAGGTTGCATTTTGAGACTGTGGAGCTGGGTTTGTCATTGTAAGCAGGGAACGGTTCGTTTTGAGCTTGCGCTGACTTTGAACCGTCTGAGGGTGGTTGTACCAGGTGGTTTTTTTCTTTTTTTTTTTTCCCCATTTAGAGCATCCCTTTAGGGGTGACGTCTACTACTTCAAACCTCATGGTTTTTTGTAAACTCTGCAGGTTTTGTGATAAGATGGAAATAGTCAGAAACCTATATTCAGCCGGAAAAGTGGGGCCAACCTTCCGTGTCTTTTCGGCATGCCCAATGAGAAGCAGCTTCTGACCCTCCTCCCCAAGCCGCATACCTAGGAGCAAAGACCACTTACTCAGACCTAGCCAGGATCCTGATGGCCCCAGCTGGGATCCCATGGCTGGCATACTCCCTCAACAGTGGACTTTTGAAAGGCCAGATGTTTGATTGCGTTAAGCACAAATCCCAAGTCCGTTTTCAGTTAGTGAGAAGTTGGTGCTGTTGGCAAGCACGTGGACGTCTAGATCAGGCTTTCTCAGGCTGGGCACCGTCCATATGCGGGATTGGGTGATTCTGTGTTATGGGTGGGTTTTGCACGTTGTGGGATATTCAGCTACAACCTTGGACTCTGTCTAGGAGATGCCAATAGCACTCTGTCAATTGGATGAGGGTGTCTCTAGACATGTCAGACAATGTACTGGCTGGTGAACCCTCGTTTACAGGTATGAAAAACAGACCCATTTGGGGCACCTGGGTGGCTCAGTGGGTTAAGCCTCTGCCTTCAGCTCAGGTCATGATCTCAGGGTCCTGGGATCGAGCCCCGCATCGGGCTCTCTGCTCAGCGGGGAGCCTGCTTCCTCTTCTTTCTCTGCCTGCCTCTGCCTACTTGTGATCTCTCTCTCTCTGTCAAATAAATAAATAAAATCTTAAAAAAAAAAAAAGAAAAAAAAAGAAAAGCAGACCCATTTATTTACTTGAAAGAGAAGGAGAGTGAGCATAAAAGAGAGAGCAGAAGACGGCGGGGAGAGGCCAAGGGAGAAGGAGAAGCAGGCTCCTTGCTGAGCAGGGAGCCCGATGTGTGACTTGATCCCAGGACCCCAGGATCATGACCTGAGCTGAAGGCAGACACTTCACCCACTGAGAACCCAGGAGTCCCCATGTTCTATAGATGCATCACGGTCAAGAGACTTTCTGCCCCCACCATATTGTCACACACCACATGCAGGACTCATCCAGGGGGTGTCAGAAGCCATCTGCTTCCTGGACATTCTGGGCCGTATCAAGTAATTCACATGTCACGAGGCCAACTCACGACAGTCATCACCATGCAGTGGAATGCTGGACACCTTCAGGTTGCAAATTAGTCCAAGTGACAAGTTCAGTCATCAAGGAGGTTATAATAGCAGGTGTCTAGAGCTGGGTGCGTGACTCAGGAGGTCTTAGGTTGCAAGTTACAAACTCATGGCCGCCCCACTCATAAACCTCAGCTTTGGTATCTCTTTTTAATGTTGTTTGTTTTGTTTTGGTTTTGTTTTTGTTTTTTATTGGGGTGAAATTCACATAGCATACAAATAACCATTGTAAAGACGTAGTTCAGAGGCATTTAGTTCATTCCAATTCAAGACCTTTCTAAGTCATTCCCCCAAACCCCCATTCCTTCTGCCCACAGGACTTGGTAACCACAGATGTCTGTATATTTGTTCACCAAGGACATTCCCTGTAAACGAAGTCCTACACCGTGTGGTCTTTTGTGACTGCCTTTTCCCCCGCCGCATCTCATTTTTGGGGTTCATCCATACGGTAGCAGGTCTCAGGACTTCATTCCACTTTATGGCAGAATTCTGTTCTATTTTATAGATAGAAAGGGATTTTCTAGTTGCATGTGTGGGAAGGTCACAGAATCAGAGGAAAAGCTGCGGGATTTCGGGCTGGATTTTGTAAGGCTGACTGACATGAGCCATAGCTTCCATTTCTAGTTGCCAGTGGTGGCTGACCACTGGATCTGAGCACAGTTGGTGTTGCATCCTGGTTAAATTCTGTGGTGTTATCACTATTTTGCATATATTTGGATGCAAATTACTGTCGTGGTTAATTTCCATTGCTGCCCAGCAAATTCTCCCAAATGTCATGCCTCACAATACTGCCCCCGATTATGTCACGGTATCAGCTTTAGGTTAGGTGTGTGGACATGGCTTATCTGGGTCCTCTGCTCAGGGTTTTACAAGGCTGCATCAAAGCTTTGCCTGGGATTGTGTTGGCTAGACCTTGGGATCCTCCTCCAAGTCCCTCACTCAGGGCATTGGACAATCTAGTTCCTTGTGATTATAGGACTGAAGCCCTTAGTTCCCGGGGAAGGTTGGTCCCTGTAGTCATTTCACACCATGAGTGTTTCATCAAGGCCTGTAGGAAAAGGTCTCTTTTTTGGAATCTGCTTTCAGCAACTCGTCTGATTAGGCCAGCTCCACCCACGATAAAGTCCCTTTTGGCTAGCATAGAGTCAGCCGGTCAGAGAACTCCATCACACAGGCAACGTCCTTTGCTTTTGTCATATCCTGTTGGCTCAGAGGACATCACGGGTCTCTCAAGAGGAGAAGGTCTCACAAAAGTGTGGGTACCAGGGGCTGAAAGCGGAGAGGCTATCTTAGAATTCTGTCCTCAATGGGAAAGGGGTGCGGGTGTGGAGCTGGAAGCCTAAATAGCATGTAGAAAAACGTGTTCCAGGAACCAAATGAGCTAGTTACCAGCACACATTTGGAGACGTCTGTGCCAGGTTGCCGGTACTGGTGGTCATTAGCTCATGGGAACATCATTTGTTTTCATTTGCTGATAATGAAAGGATGGGGGGCCTGATACATGGTGGGCTATTTCACGGTGTAAGGCTGGCATCTGGTCTTGCCCATCACAGAGCTGTCCCCATCCTGCTCAGGAACATGCCTGGGGGCTGGCGGGCCCTCTGGAAAGGTGCAGTGATCAGGTAGCACCCTTCTGTGGGGCAGGCTTGGTGAGGTGTCTGTGGACTCACCCTGGCTCTCCCTTCATGCAGGGGACCTCCAGCATCCGGCCTGCACCGCCCTGGTTAGCCTGGGAGCTTATGCACCATCTCATGGGGCCGCGTACCGGGACGGGCTTCCTCGCTGATTAGGAATTCTAACGTGAACACCCCCCCCACCCCAGTGTCACCCCTCCATCTGTCCTTGCCCTGTATGTCCGCTGGAATATAGGCTCATGTCCCTCAGCCAGGGAGGGGTCAGGGGTCTCCCAACCCCACCTGCTGTAGCCCAGAACCCTACCTCCACTCACACTAGGAGTTCAGCCCTTGTGCACGTCTCAATTTGTGGATGTAAATTCACGCGATCAGAATTGATAGCAGAAGGCAGGGTGGGTATGCTTTTCCTGTTTTCTTTTCTTTCTTCTTTTTTTTTTTTTTTAATTTATTTGCCTGGCAGAGATCACAAGTAGGCAGAGAGGCAGGCAGAGAGAGAGGAAGGGAAGCAGGTTCATCAGTGAGCAGAGAGCCCGATGTGGGGCTCGATCCCAGGACCCTGAGATCATGACCTGAGCGGAAGGCAGAGGCTTAACCCACTGAGCCCCCCAGGCACCCCCGGTTTTCTTTTAAATAAGCTTCAGCTTCAATACATCTTCAAGGCTTTTGCTATTGGGGTGAAACTCACATAACGTACAATTAACCATGGTAAACAGTGGAACTCAGGGACATTTCCTGCATTCAATTGGTGCCTATCTAGTTCTGATACTTTGTAAATCATTCCCCCAAACCCCATCCCCGCTCCCCTCCGCCCTTGGTGACCACAGATATCGCTTCCATCTCTGTGCGTTTGGAAATTCTAGACATTCGGCAGAACCCGAGCCTCCTGCTATGTGGGCTTTTGTGACTGGCTTCTGCGGGAGCACCTCGTGTTGGAGGTTCATCTGTGCTGGAGCGGTATCGATATTTTGTTGCACTTGATGGCTGAATCATAGTCTTGTATGGATACATTGTATTAAGTCTCTGCGTTGATCTGTGCATGGAAGGTTGGTTTGTAGCTTTTGGCTGAGGTACATAGTGCTGTTTGCATGTGGGTGTACAGATGCCCATTTCTGATCCCACTTTCGGTGGCCAGAGGTGTCCACTCGGAAGCAGAATCGGCGGGTCCCATGGTGGGTCTGTGTGACTCTGAGCTATCCCCGTCTCGGTGTCCACTGCAGCTTTGCATAGCTGTTCTGTGTCCAGGTCCTCGTCTCAGAGAATCTAGTCTGTTGTGCTGAGCAGCCCCAGGAGGCAGAATTACAATGTCTCCTGTCTGAACTTGTGTTGAGGAGGCTTGTGTTCAGCTGTGAATAGGCCACTGGCAAACCCTCAGCATTTATTACGAGCACTGCTAGGACTTGTTTCTGTCTGCCCTACAGCTTATTAGATGGCAGGAGCCAAGGCGTCATGAATGGCACGGGGAGTCCCAGGAAACAGCCACCGATGGGCAGGACTGCACACTTCCTAGCTCATGAAGGGACACGGCAGCCTCACGCAGGCCTGGGGGTCCAGGTGGGCCATCCAGACCCATGCCACTGCGGTCGCAGTTGGGACCACCTTTGGGTAGCTCCCTTCCTAGGCTTAAAAATCCATGAGGGCCTTGCCCAGTCCCACGGCGGGCTGGCCTTCCAGGATGGTGTTGCGTTTCCATGGTGGTGAGTAGGAAAGTCGAATCAGCCATGGAACCAGGAGCTAACAGGGTCAGCCACAACCCACTGCCCTCCTGCCAGTTCTCCAAGCTGGGTCACCTTTCTTCTGATGTCACACCCCTTCCCCCGCGGTGTGTCACCCCTGCCTTTGGGGACAGAGCCAGAAGTTCTGAGGATAGAGCACCATCGCCTTAAGAATATTCAAGCTCCCCGTTCCTCGGGGCCGTTAGGTTTGGGCTCACTGTCCTCGTTGACATCCCACTCTGAGGCCTGTCTCCTCGCCTTTGATACAGCTGCATCCAGCTGACAAATGAGGAGATGAGGGATTTTATTAGACATAATAGCCAAGAAGTGGCTGAGTGACTAATTACAAATTATCCTCAGCAAATAGTGCTCCTGGCCACTGCCCAGCCAGTAATTAGGACATGAAACAGCTCACGGTACAGTGTGGTATGCAGCATGTCCACGGGAACCTAATTATAAATCTGATGGGATCCACTGCGGGGATCAATACTGGTGACTCCTGGGGCCTTTTGTAAGAAGCACAGAAAGAACCCACGGTCCCAGCTGCCCTCGACCGTACCTGCCATGCAGGGTTTTCCAGCGGAGACGCTAGTCCTGCGATGCTCGTTTAAGTCGTGCATTTCATGTTTGCATCTTTTAGACCAAATGAACCTTGTATGTAAAATAACATGTGGAGTATAATTATTTCGACTTGGTTCAAGGGCTGACCGAAGGTGGGGAGGCGAACGTCGTTTTGATCTGTGATAACTGAATGTTAAGGATACTTGGAATCACTTTGTGTGGACTTTTTCTATTTTTCTAACAACATTCAGAAATTCCTTTCAGGGCGGCCAGTCGTTATTTGCTATATTCATAGAATTAGGATCCCCCCCACTTTTTTTTTTAAACTGGCCTGTAGCATCCTCGTGCAGGGATCCTCCCCCAAGAGGGTTTTCCCTAGGGCACACGCTTTGTCTTGTGCTCACAGACATCATCATGTCATACGAGAAACACATCTCGTTTCTGGCAGGGATCCGCACCGCTGCCTTTTCCCGGCATGTTACAAGAACAGAGATCCTGGAGCGGAATTTCTCTCAGGGTGGTTGGAAGCCAAAGCTGACGGGTCATTGCCACACTCCTAGGAAGCGTGTTTAGAAAGAGGGCTCTCTGTCCCTTTTCCGTGTGTGATAGAGGAAGAATTGAACTTGAGTAAATTGAACCGGGAAGAGTGGACACTTCCGGCAGCCTTTGATAATAAAAATACGCATTGATTAAACAACTTCTACCATGACCAGGTTATCATCTGGAAGATGTTGTTCTTTCTTTGCTATCTCCCTAAAAACCGTGACTTTGGGGTGGCGGGGTGATGGACATTGAGGAGGGTTTGTGCTGTGCTGAGTGCTGTGGAGTGTGTAAGCCTGACGATGCACGGACCTGTACCCCTGGGGCTAATAATACATTCTATGTTCATAAAAATAACATGGCTTTGGGCTTTCCACGAACTGTGGGAGCATCAGGTGCCCGTCTTTGGAAGAGGGGGGAGGAACAGCACCCGCCTGCCCCCAGACGTCTGTAGTCCCTTTGAGCAGCCATGCCCCCGCCGCCCATGGATTTTCAGAGTTAGAATGCCTCCCAGAAGCCACGCACTTTGCTGAACGTGGGCCTGAGCCACTTGCCTGGACCATTGCCTCCTTTCTGGGTCCCCTCATCTACTCTGTGTGTCACACGCTTTGCTTTTCTGTTTCTGTCCTCACCTTGGTGACTTCTGTACTCAGACCTTGGCCTCTCCCCGCCATGTTGGTTCTCTGGCCTAGCTGTGGTGCCGGCAGGAGACCCTGGTGGAGCTCTTTCCAAATGGAGGCATCTCCCAGCTGCTTCCTCTCGGGCTGCTGTCCTAGGAAGCTGCCCGCTCAGCTTGCAGGTGCACTGTGCAGACCCTTTCCACCTTCACCCGCTCGCCGTGAAGACCAAATTAGACGGCGTTTGTGGGAGCATCTGTTGTAAGAGGCAGGCAAAGCGATCAGGGCAACAGCATCTGTCAGATTCTCCTTGCAAGACTAGGTCTCCTAAAGCAGGTGAGACGCAGGACTGTAGACCTCCAGAGACATCGGGACAATGGGCAGTCATGTCTTCCCATTCACACGTACCAAAGAGTAAGAATTGGACAACATCCAACTCTTAGGCCATTCACGGGGCCCATGAGGACGACCGCTCGTCTCAACGGATGTATTTGTTTTAACGAATGCTGTCTGTCTCCTTATTTTTCTTTTAGTTGGTGAAATGGGTGCCTACAGGGTGATGGCATGTTTTCCATGTCATTTTAATTCACCCACGTGTACGATTCAGTGGTATTTTTTACCAGGTCACCAAGTCACGTGAGCTCCCAAGGTCGGTTTAAGAACATCCTCATCATCCCAGAGAGACGCTCTGTACCCACTTCCCCAATCCCATGACCATCTCCTGCCTGAGCAGCTGTTCTGGGAGGCACATTTTTCTAGCTTTCCTCCGATTTCTTTGAACCCACAGCACAGGAATGTTGCCCTCGGGATGTTGAAACTCACCCACTTACATCGCTCTAAGGCATGAACCTATGATCATTGTCGGAGAAAGACCCAGAACTCAGTCACTCAGGCGTGAGGAAATGAAAGGTCTGCGTGCCGCGTGTCTCTGTGACCCTGCTCAGAATGTGTGCCTCTCGTCAGCCTTCACGTGAAATCCCATAACCCCTCTTCTGCTGCTGTTCCTGGTTTCTCCTTCTCCTCTCACTGGTTATTTCCCAAGAAAATGTGTCTGGCATTCTTTCCTGCTCTCAGACCCTTCCGACTGATTTTCCCTCAAGCTAGCCAAGGCACCCATCAATGAGACCTCCGTGACTTGTACATCTCCGACCCCGTTGTCATCTTAACAGATGCACGATGTTTTCAAAACACACAGTTAATAATAAGGGTGGGGGAAAGGCACTGTGTGTAGGCAAACAGCACCATTGTGAATAAAACCCAAGACTTTCGATCTGGACATGGGAGCGTGCTGGGGGATTTTCAAGAGCAAAAATCCAGGATGATGTGACTGGGTGCAGTGGACCAGCAGGTGTGATCCGGACCGTGAGTAATGAGTTCTTACCGACGCATCACAAAATCGGGAGAGAACCTGATCTGTTGGTGACCTGGGACTTCAGCGAGTGGACGTCCGCTGGGAGTCCTGCCCAGCGAGAAGCTGAATATGTGGTAAACTCTTTTCTTTCTGCAAACTTCACGCTGCCTATAAAATATTGCGCTGAAATTGGCCGTGATACATGAGGAGGAATCGGTTGGTGAAGCGCAAGTGATGGTATCCCCGGCAAGAAGTGACCGTTCTCTTTTAAAATCTGTAATCGTCAATGACCAACGTACTTTGTTGGGCTTGAGCCCTGGGGCTTAGAGTCCTTTAGAGAAAAATATAGATGCTCTCTCCTGGCCGGGGACTCTGAAACAGAATGACTCAAGTGTTAGGAAGTACTCAAACAGCATTGTCTACCATTAAAATCACAAAGCCACAAAGGGTCCAGCATGAGGACTTAAAGAAAGCAGGATGCACGATGGCCACAAACCCAGACCTTGAAAGGCAATGCATGTGAGGTCAGGGAAGACGGAGACTATCATGAAATGAATGGCTTCCCTTCCCCGTAGAAGGTCAGGAAGATCAAAACCCCAAAGGCACTGGTCAAAATACTCCCTTGGTGCGCTGTGGTCTACCTTGATTGAATTTCCATGCCCTTGGACAGAACAGCACTCCCACTGCATCAGACCTATGGGAAGCCTGGGCGTTTGCCATGTTTAGGTCAGAAATCCTAAAATCAAGGTGTTGGCACCTTCTCTGGGGGAGATGCTGTTTCCTGGTCTTTCCCAGCTTCCAAAAGCCACCTGCATTCGTAGCTCGAAACCCTGTCCTCATTTCCTCCAGCCTGTTATTTCCCTCCTCATGTCTCCTTCTCTAACTCTGCTCCAACCACCTCCCTTTTCATAAAGACCCCAGTCTTTATGAAAGACACTGGACTGAGATCATCCAGGACCATCTCCCCATCTCGAGGTCCTTACCTTTATCACACTTGCAAAGTCCCTCTTGCTATGCAAGGTGACATTCACCTATTTATAGGGATTAGGGTGTGGCCGTCATAAGGTTTCATTGATGTAGGTTGTTAAAATAGACCTTGGGGCACCAGGGTGCCTCAGTCAGTTAAACGTCTGACTCTTGATTTCAGCTCTGGTCATGATCTCAGGGGCATGAGATCGAACCCTGTGTCAGGCTCTGTGCTCAGTGGAGAGTCTGCTTGAGGTTCTCTCTCTCCCCATGCCCCCCAGCGGGTATGCATGCACACGCACTATCTCTCAAATAAATAAATAAAAATTAGAATAGACCTTGATTAGTTTTCCGTGAGTCTGTCACTTAGCTATTTATGCGTCCAGGAGTCCATTAACAACCTACCGCCATTGCTTGCGAAAAGGAAATTATTGTGTAAGTAATACCTGTGTATCCACGGACAGGTAGTGCCAAAGTTCACTTTTCCTGCCGTCTCTTCCTGCGTTGATCTTAGACAAAAGAGACATTTTTCTCGGATCAGTGTTCTTGAGCCCGTTCAGGGACATCTATGGGTGCAAAGAGAGACAAAGGTTTACTGTAAATGGTTTCATTCTCACAGTGCAAAAACCTTTCAAATGAGAATGCTCGTCATTGTGGGACATTATAAAAAAAAATTTTTTTTAGCTACTAGAGCATTAGTGCTAAAAAGAATTAACTCTGTTCAGTGACCTTGTCTTTGGGTGTTTGTTTTATGATTTTTAATGGAGCTTAATTTGGGGGAGGGAGAGATATTTTGTTGGAGGCCCAATGAGGGGAGTTTCAGAGAGGGCCACTTTTCCTAAACTGCATGCTCCCAGCAGGTGCAGCTGGGGCATCACCGGGCTGGGACACCACCTGGCTGGGGCACCACCTGGCTGGGGAATCACCTGGCTGGGGCATCACCTGGCTGGGGCATCTAGGTCTGTTGGTTTTCCCCTCACTGCTATTGCCTCTGATCACATTCCTTTCTGTCAAAACTTTGTCCTCTCTTTTCCTTTCCTGACAAACTTCTCAAGAGTTAGCTCCTTCTAGCCTTTGACCTCTGCTTTCCTCCCTATTCGCTGGATCTCCATGGATGGCACGGGCATCCCAACCTGGGGTTTCTGGTTTCTAAACCCAGCGGGGGATGAAGCAGGAGAAGTCAGTGCTTCTACTGGATAAAATCAGTTCTTGGTGAGCATAAGGTAGCAGAGGAGTCACTCTGCTGTCATGAGTGGCCCAGGCACTGTGGGGGAAGAGGGTGGTGTTGGGTGGGTAGTAGAGATGTGGGGTCGTGCTGGGCTTTGAGCTGCTCTATCTGCAACATTGAGCAGGACCCAGCCTGTGTGGGTCTCCAGACTCAGTGCCCTGAGTTTGCATCTGGTCGTAAATGCAGGTGTTAATTTAGTGAATGGTGCTGCACTTTCGATGCGTGGGGGTACGAATCAAGTATTAGGTCATTTATAAAAGTCTTCACCTGAGAAAGCTAGCATGTGCCATAAATTCACCCCCAGCCACCCAAGGTTGATAATTTTACACTGAAAGCAAGTGATTATGAATCTGCCTCTAAATCACTTTGTAAAACCCGCGCTCGAAAGTTGACATACGGTCCTCATAAGTCAGACACCACTCACCAGCCCAGCACCCGTGAGCAAAGCCCAAAGCTGGTGTTTTGCATGGATGGAGTGACTGTCAATGTCCTGATTTCCCCGTGCCTGTAGAGAGGGGGTGTTTAACGTCCACTGACAAAACCCTTCCTGTAGGAGTCCTCAGGGCGAGCGTGTCTACCCAAGAAAAAGGGACCAACATGGTGTGTAGCGTTTATGTGTTCAAAGTCCTACCCATAGTAATTCAGTAGAGTGTCATGTTTGACATAGAATATTAACACTATGGACACCAGTCTGCCAACTGTTGGGTCCCTGGGGTAGAACAGAACCCTGTTTTTTGACGCTATCCTCATGAAAATGTCCATGAATAGGGCGAGGTCAGGCCAAGAAAGGGTAACGGTGAAGAGTGTCAGACATGTTTCAGGGAGCCATCTGGGAAGGTAACTCTCTCCGAGGGGTCAGCCTGAGCAGTTGAACAGTGCAGCCTGATGAAGGACAGGGATCTGCAAAGACCTACGGGTGTGATCCCGTGCAGGTCCCTAACCGGTGGCCCATCGGCCACAGCCACACAGCTGACCACTGTCAGCAGACCCCCAGCAGAACACGACCTCACACCAACATCATGGCGTTTCGGCTGTCACGGCGGAGATGAAGTTTGTCCTAGAGGTTGATGCCAGAGAGATGGCCTCCTAAGAGACAACTGTGTGTAATTTGGTTACTCTATTTTTTAAGGATCTCCTCAACTGCGGATCACAACATTTCTGCCATTTATATGTCACAGGAAAGAATGAGCGTTGTGACATCCTTCTTTTCAGTTACGAATCGTCCTTTCTAACGGAAAGGAAGGAGGTACAGAGGACCATAGGTTCAGTCATGGTGAATGCTGTGCCATATTGGCTTTCTCTCTCTGGCCGTAAAGTCAATGACTGTCCGACCCTGCCTTCCAGGAGGCAGGGACTCAGCCCTGCATCCCACAGTCGGCACCAGAGACCTTCTGGAGCTAACCGTGAGGAAGCCAGGTGAACTAGCACACCTGTGCATACAGCAGGTGTCGCTCAGTATTCATCATGTGCCCCCCAGTGCCCAGGACCAGGCATCCCCTCCCTGCCCCCACCAAGGGGTGGCTCTTCCTCACCGTGGGCTAACTTCATCCAGGCATCTGGGGTGGCTTTCGGGCCAGTGCGCCTGACTGGACTCTGAAATGGATTCCGGTGTGAGTTCTGACCTTGGACATCTCAGGTCCTGTTACCGGTCAGCAGGGGTAGATTGTCTTTCCATAAACACCACGTCGTGTACTCGGAGGGATGGGTGCGCTGTTGGGTAGGAAAGTGGTTTGAACAAACATGAATGCCTGTGGACTCTGTGGGCTCCCTGGGGTGGACTGGGGGGAGCTGGTTTGAGAAACAGTGGAAATGAGACCAGGAGACATGGGACAGCCTATAGGCACGAGAAAAACAAGTATGCATTGGGTCTGCTCCAGCTTCCCTACCCATCTGCCAACTCCTTGACTCTAGGAGGGAGAACTAGGGACACCCATGTATCTTTTTCTTATGTTTTTTTTTTTCCTTTCGTTCTTTTTTTCGTTATTCCAGTACAGTTAATCTACAGTGTCCTATTAGTTTCAGGTGTCCAGTCCAGAGGGTCAGTGATTCTGTACAGTACTCAGTGCTCATCCCAACAAGGGCATCTCATCATCCCTTCACCAGTCTCCCCCATGCCCCCATCCACCTGCCCTCTGGTGACCATCGGTGTGCTCTCTAGAGTTCACGGTCTGTTTCTTAGGCCACCATAGGCATGCACACCCACAGGCTTGTATGCACATGTGCACACACACACCCACACCTTCTTTATCCATTCATCTCCCAGTGCATAGTTGGGTTACTTCTAGGATTTGGCCGTTGAAAGCAATGCTACAGTAAGCATTGGGCTGCATGTATCTTTTCAAATTAGTGCTTTGGTGTTCTTTGGGTGAATACCCAATAGTGCAATTACTGGATCCTACGGCTGTTCTACCTTTAATTCTTTGAGGAACTTCCATACTGTTTTCCATGGTGGCTGTGTTAGTTTGCGTTCCCAAGAAGAGTGTAGGAGGGTTCCTTTCTCCCCACATCCTCACCAACTCTTTTTGTTGCTTGTGTTGTTGATTTTAGCCATTCTGGCGGGTGTGGGGTGGAATCTCATTGTGGTTTCCATGTGCGTTTCCCTGATGATGAGTGATGTTGAGCCTCTTTCCATGTGTCTGTTGGCCATTCCTTTGGAGAATTGTCTGTTCCTGTCTTCGGCCCGCTTTTTTAAGTTGGATTATTTGTTTACTTGTGGTGTAGGTTCTTTATATATTTTGGATACTGACCAAATATTGGATATGTCATTTGTAAATATGTTCTCACTTTCAGGTCATCTTTTTATTTTGTGGATCATTTCCATTGCTGAGAAGAAGCGTTTTATTTTGCTTTCACACATTTTATTTTGATCAATTTGTTGAGACTTGTCTTATGGCCTGATAAGCGATGTGTTCTGGAGAAAGTTCTGTGTGCACTTGAAAAGAATGTGTATTCTGCTATTTTAGGATGAAATGTTCTGAATATATCTGTTAGATGTGTGTCGTTCAATGTGTCATTCAAAGCCACCATTTCTTCCTTGATTTTCAATTTGGATGATCTATCCATTGATGTAAGTGGGGCCTTAAAGTTCCCTATTCTTTTTTTAAATAGTTTATTTGAGAGAGAGAAAGAGAGACAGAGAGAGAACACAAGCAGGGGGAGCTGCAGGCAGAGGGAAGGGGAGAGAGCAGGCTCCCCGCTAAGCAGGGAACCGGATGCGGGGCTTGATCCCAGGACCCTGGCACCATGACCTGAGCCGAAGACAGACGATTAACCGACGGAGCCCCCCAGGCGCCCCAAAGTTGCATATTCTTATTGTATTATTATTACTTACTTCCTTTATATTTGTTATTGGCTGCTTTAATATATTTGGGTTCTCCCATGTTGGATGCAAAAATATTTAGAATTATTATATCCTTTTTCTGGATTGTTCCCTTTACACTTCTACAGGGTCTTTCTTTGCCCCTTGACGCAGTCTTTGTTTTACACTGTCTTTTTTCTGATGTATGGACTGCTACCACAGCTCTCTTTTCACCGCCGTTTGTGTGATAAATGCTTTTCTATCCCTTCATGCTCAGTCTGCAGGTGTCTGTAGCTCTGAAATGAGTTTCTTGTAGGTGACGTACAGATGGGTCTTGCTTTTTTATTCATCCCATATCCCCAGGCCTTTAGATCTGTGCTTTTAGCCCATTCACATTCAAAGTAATTCTTGGTCAGTGTGTACTAATTGCCGTCTTGTTGCTTGTGTTATAGTTGTCCTCATTCTTCTTTGTTCCCTCCTTCTCTTGTTTTCTCTCAGGGCTTGCTAGCTTTCTTGAGTGATGTATGTAGGTCCCTTGCTCTTTATTTTTTTTGCCCATCTTTTTCTGGTTTTTGATTTTGGTTACCATTAGGTTTACACATACCATCTTATGCGTATGGCAGTCTACCTGGCATTCATGGCCCCTTGGTTTATACCCATTCTTTTCTCTCACCCATCTTTTAGGTATATGGTCTCATACTTTACATCCTTTTATTTTGTGAATCCCTTGACGGAGTTTTTTAGATATACTTGATTTTACAGCTTCTGTAAAGCTCCCTCCTTTTCTTCTCCTCCTGAGAATCCTTCCTTCCCGCTCAAGGAGTTCCCTTCAGCATTTCTCGTAAGGGTTGTTTCGTGGCAATGCATTGCTTTAACGTTTGTTTGTCTGGGAAACTCTTTATCTCTCCTATTCTGAATGACAGTCTTGCTGGATAGAGTATCCGTGGCTGTGGCTTTTTTTTGGTTTTTTTTTGTTTGTTTGTTTTCTTTTCAGCGCTTGGAATGTATCATGCCAGTCTCTTCTGGCCTGCAGAGTTTCTGCTGAGAAATCCACTGCTGGTTTTATGGGGTTCTCCTTGTAGGTATCTGTTGTCTCTTGCTGCTTTTAGAATTCTCTCTTTATCACTACTTTTGCCATTTTAATTACTGTGTATGTATGTGTGGACACCCTTGGGTTGATTTTGTTGGGTGATCTCTGTGCCTCCTGATCTGGATTTATCGCTATTTGAAAGTTTACAGCTATTGCTTCTTCAAATATGTTCTCTGCCCCCTTCTCTCTGTCTTCTCCTTCGGGGGGTCCCTATAATGCCAATGTTATTACACTTGATGGGAGTCTCTGAGTTCCCTTAGTCTGTTTTCATTTTTTATATTATTTTTCTCCCACTCACTCAGCTTGATTGCTTTCCATTACTGCAGCGAGGAGCTTACTGATTCATTCTTTTGCTTCCTCTAGTCCACTCTTTATTTCCTCTAGTGTATTTCTAATTTCGGTTTTTGAGTTCTTCATCTCTGATTGGTTCTTTTTGTTGTCTGTCTCATTGTTGAGGGTCCTACCAAGATCCTCTACTCTTTTCTCAAGCCCAGGGGATATCTTTATGACCATGACTTGAAATTCTCTAGCACGCATATCGCTTATCTCCATTTCGTTTAGCTTTCTTGCTGTGATTTTTGTCCTCTTTCTTCATTGGGGACATATTCCTCTGTCTCCTCAGTTTGCCTAGCTCTCTTTTTCTGGATGTTAGAAAAGTCAGCTGTCTTTCCTGCCACTGGAAGGAGTGGCCTGATACAGAAGAGGTCCTGTAGTGCCCTACGGTGCAGTGTCCCCTGTTCCCCGGAACCTGGTACTTTGGGGTTGTCTTCTGCGTGTGTTGTGTGTACCCTCCTGTGTGGGCTGAGCTGTTTGCCAGGAGTAGGTCAGACCAGGCATTTTCCAGAGATGCAGTAGCACCACACTTTGGGGCACTTGCCCTGTGTTGTCTGCTAAGAAGCTTTGGTGGTGTGTGGGGCCTGCATTCAGACCACGTGTGTGTTCCTTGCCCACTGCTGACACTCCTCCATTCCTAAAGAAGAAAGCTGCTTCTCGTGGTTTGCTTCTCCACGTTGCTGCTTCTCCACATTATTCCTGGAACCTCAGCATATGATGTTCTTTGGAAATAGAGTCATTGCAGATGGAAAGAGATAATAGTAAAGTTAAGGTGAGGTCATAGTGCAGTGAGAAGGGCTCTGAGCCAGCAGGGCTGGTGTCCTTATAATGAGACTACTGGACAGACACGTAGGGGGGTGGGGTGATGTGCAGACATGTAGAGGGAAGTCCTCGTGACAATGGAGACAGAGGTTAGAGCTCTGCATCTCCAGGACAAGGCATACCAGGGATTGCTGACAACTGTATGTATGCGTTGTATCTTAGTCCTTCTTTTTCATAGTCTTTATACAAGTTGATATTTAAAAGAAATCCTGTCTCACAGCTCCTCATTTCCAAATCTGTGTTAAACGTGTGGTTACCCTAAGACTATTCATAGTTCCCCAGGAGGAATCTGCAGACCTCATTGTATAACTAATTTAAGACATAAATCCATCAGACATTTTGTGAAACCCGCTCTACGGGTGTGCACAACCTTCAGAACATTGTAAATACACAGATGTGGCCTCCGCTGGGAAAATCGTTTACTCGGTTTATGGAGAGGAAGTGTGACTCCCACCCAGTGCTGAGACTCAGAGGTGCAAAGTCACTCACCCCAGATCATCCGAATTACTACACAGTTAGTAAGTCATAGGACTGGGATTGGTACCTCGCCATGCTTCATTCCATAGCTGAAGTTTGCAATACTACCTACAGCACACAAAACAGATTACAAGACATGCTAATTGCGAGAGTAGTAGACTTTTGCTAATGGAGATATTCCTTTTTATAGCACATGGATATGAATCGCTGATTCCAGTACTCTTTTTTCTTTTTTGGAAATATCAAATCACCAACTGGCCCTATCAAGATTATAATTAAATAAATTAAAGACAGTAACAACGGTTCCATCCAGAGCATGCCGAAAGGTGGCCTGAGTAAAACTAAGGCGACACAAGTCAACGTGTCTGGTGAATTTGAAACCATCCCCATGACACAAGAGATAATTGTATGGTTAGAATTCTCTTCCCCCATTGGGTCACCATTATTATGTTTAGCTGAGTTTGTTTTGTGTCCTAAATCTGTAAAACTCAGCTCTATTTCGGGCGTAAAAGCTACTTTATAGTTTGACTCGAGTACTAAAAGTCCTTGAATTTTGGATTATGGGTCTGAAATCAACC
The DNA here is from genome assembly GCF_010015895.1 of Lontra canadensis. NCBI lineage: Eukaryota > Metazoa > Chordata > Mammalia > Carnivora > Mustelidae > Lontra > Lontra canadensis. The sequence goes on along the minus strand of NW_022631062.1, from coordinate 7,248,086 downwards.
CAGCCTGGGATGTCTGGGTGGCTCAGTCAGTGAAGCATCTGCCTTTGGCTCAGGTCATGTTGTTGGGGTCTTGGGACTGAGCCCCACATCGAGCTCTCTACTCACAGGGGGAGTCTGCTTCTACTTCTCATGCTCCCTCTCTGCTCTCCCTCCCCCCTCAAATAAATAAACTCTTTAAAAAAAAAATAAGATAAACCCAGCCTGCAAGCAACATGACTCAGTGTCTGCTACATAAAGTGGGAAATACAACATAACGTTCCTTGTTTTCTCATTGTACGCAGCCATTGAAAAATTCCCTTGTGCAGGAGAGGGGCTTCTGTGAATTAGGAATGCATCTGTCTGACTTAGTTGTGTAAGTGCAGATGTTCCTCCTGTATAGAGCGACAGCTTGATAACTCGCTCTGATTAAACTCCCAGCATTCCCACAGTCCCGGGTAACACAAGCTCTCAGCGGATGCTGACTATCGATGCGCATCTACAGTTCCCTTATCTGGAGACCTTAGAGCCATATGTATGTGGGGAATTCAGAGTCATGCTTATTTTAGGAGGATGATGCATGCCTTGGGCATGTCTCACAGAACACCGCAGCAAGTGAGGGCAGCCCTCCGTAAGCAAACACATGAATACTCCCGCAGAAGAATGGATGACTGTCCCTCCAGGCAGGGTGTTTGAAGACAACAAGGGCTGTAATTGTTCACTGAAAGTATATTTATATAGTATATTTATTATATTATATAGTAATAATAAATGAAATTGTATGCTGATAGACCATCAATACCCTAGAAACTTATGTTTCTAGAAAAACATTGGATACAGCCAAGTCGAGATAAATACAATTCCGGGGTATATCCCTGTAATATATGTTCACGATCTCTGGATGCTTGATTGGTTTTCAAGAAGTGGGTAATTCAGGGGTCCCATAGGGCCATCATTATGTAGTAGTTGGCCATGTCATCATGACTTGGGGACAGGGTTCTCCAGAGACAAATGACCATTCGTGGAAAAGGCAAGCCTCTAAAAGACATCTTTTATTGTCATCCATCTTGTCCGACCACCATCATCTCTGGTTCCTGAGACCAGCAATCAACAGGTCCCATTTTCACCATAACTTGGTTAGGGGTTGGCAGCCTGTTCCATATAGGGCCACATGGTCAGTGTCGTTGGCTGTGAGGGTCAGATGTGATAGCCAGTGGAGAAGTAGTCATCGGCAGTACATAAAGGCATAGATGTGACTGTGTTCCTGTAATACCTTATCTACAAAAATAGACAGTGGGCCATTTGGCCCACAGATCCTATGTTGCCAAACTGTGTACTATGGGATTTTTTTTTAAAGATTTAATTTAATGGGATTTTTTTTCACTCTTACTCAGAACACCATGATCATTAACACCGCTGTTATCCTTGTGCTTATTACTGTAGCAAACATCGAGTTGAAGAAAATGTTTATTGGCTCTTCCTAGAATGCAAAATTCCTCAGTCCAAAGGCCTTATCACAGATTTCACATTAAAGAGTAAGTAAGTACCTTGAGCACTACATTTCACAAGAAATATATGAGTGGGACCACGAGAATCTCTACTATTTCGTGACTTACTCCTAGCCCAGCTTGTTTGTTATTAATGTGCTGCCTCTTGGATTACTCAGAAAATATTCTCTGCGAAGCCTTTCTTTGAATGATGTTGAATCAGTAAATTGAGTTCACACTATAGTCATCTTGACTGTTGGTTTTTCTAATCAATGAACTGCTCTGTCTTGCCTTTGCCTGGAGGCGTTGACACACCTGGGGGCCATGAAGGTGGGCTTGAAGACCTGTCTCCCATTGTTTTTGGAGGGTTTGCCTATAATTATAGCTCAGTGGGAAGAAGGGGCTGTTTCACCCATGTGTACCGTGTACATGTATTCAAGATTAAAACTATTATCAGCTCCTGCCTTATGTCCGGTCCCAGGAAATAGATTCTGGGACAAGGGGGTTTTGGTGGTGCTGGTGGGAGTTCTTAGGATGCACACTTGTAAGGAGGATGAGGCAGAGGGAGAAGTTGGGTGGTCGTGCCCTTGCAACAAAGATGTCAGGCTGTGTCGGAGGGAGCTCGGGAGGTCCTATGACCCTCAGAGCTGTCTTACTTTGAAGCAAGGAGGATACACCTTTGGGACCCAGCCATGGTTACCTTGGGGGTGGGGGGGTGGCATCACCTTGGGAAAGGCAGCCCTCTCTGGCTGAGAGCAGTTGCCAAAGACACATTTAGCTGAGAGCTGTCGGTTACTGACACAAGCAGCAGCTGGCAGGGAAGGTGACCTCTGTCCTCACTTGACATCAGGACACGTGCTGTGGCATCCACTAAGGGTCTCCTTTCAGATTCCTCAATGCTGTCTTCTGCTCCTTCCTATTCAGAAGACAGTTTTCACCGTGGGTTTCCATAAGCTTCTTGAACTCCTTCAGTCTGTTTCCTGAGCATTCACACTGGGTTTGCAGCGGTCACTTCTGTATTCTGCCAAGCTTTGCACATAAGTGGGGCGGTCAGCTCACCCACATTCCCCCCGGGGCTGTCTCAGTTTGAACACTGGGACCCCTCCGTCCCAGACAATCTGGGAGGGTTGGTCATCCTGCGGCAAACCAGTCACCCCAGATTCAACAACCTGTCTTTCCTTCTCTTTACCGTCGTCTCATACCACCTCCGTCCGAGGCACAGCCCAAGCAGACTTCCTTGATGACCCCACTTCTCGGCTACTGCCAGGGACAGGTGCTTCCTCTCCTTCCTCTCACTGCCTCTCATGGGGTGTCTTGAACTCTTTTTGACGTTTTCCCAGTACAGTTAAGTCGGATGTCGCGACAAAGCAGTGGGGTACCAGCCGCTAGCTGAGGCTGGCACGTTAACCATCTGCTACGTCCACGCACTTTAAGTTGGGTTTTGCTGACAAGTACAACTAGAGTTTACAAACATTTTCTGATTTCCAGGGCTTTTCTCATGTCCAGCTCAAGGAGAAGGGGTGTGGTTGCTGACTCTGTCCTTAGTCCCTGTTGGGGTTTGCAGATGAACTGAGAGAGGCAGGAGCGTGACCGACAGATGAGGAAGTAAGTGACAGTCATGATCATCGTGGATGAACAGAGACAGGACGGGGTAACGAAGCATGCTTGCGATTTGTGAGTTCACCAACTCATCAGTGTGTGGGTTCCTGATAATAAAGCAGACGTAACCTGTTGGTCTCCAGTGTTCTTGTTCTGTGACCGTAACTTGGGACTTTTAAGTCATGCCTGAAGAGACTTATTTTCACATCACTCACCATAATAATAGTGGAGCCATCATTGATGTGCACTCTGCTGCTGTGTGTGATTGTTGGCACAAACTGGTCACCACCCCTCACTACCCTTCCTGCTTCTTTCCCTACCTCTGTGGTCACACCCACCTTAGGAGTTATTGGACCTGTACTCTAGGGCATAGCTTCTACACCGTGGTGCTGATGACATTTGACACCAACTCCTTTCTGGTGGAAGGCCGGCCGGATGGCTGTCTGTGCTGGGGGGCTGTCTTATGCGGACTGGGTGGATGGTTGTCTGTGCTGGGGGGCTCTCTTGCATGGGC